>NC_068355.1:181420965-181456156 GCF_020536995.1 Dreissena polymorpha | reverse complement strand
TTTATGTGACTTTATAGAGAGAAACCTTGTGATCAGGCACTATATAGAAGTCAAATTGTTTGCCTAATCATTGTGAGTCAATACATTGGTTTTATTGATTTCTTGGACAAGTTGGAAAATGACTCTGATCGGTGAAAACACACTTTAGTTCACCTGATTGCTCAGGTCAGGTGAGGTTTTAGGATTGGTCTTTGTCTGCTGTCCGTCCTTAAACATTTGCTTTGTAAACACTCTAGCATTCTCGTTTCTCAAGCATTCTTTATCAAAGTTGCTGAAAGATCTCAGTCAAGTTTGATGATGAGCAAAATCACATAATTAATGCCATAATTATTGCTCTTACATTGTCCAAATTTTCATTATACTATACAAAATCCTTGTAAGCAAAGTTTGATGTTTGGAAGGGGGGTCAACTCAAAATATAGGTCACCATTTCAAATCACAAAAACAAAAAACACTCCCTACGTCAGAGTTTTGGTTCAATAATGATGAAACTTGACCAGGATGTTTGTCTGGTCAATATCTAGGTCATGTTTAACATTAGATAAAGATTAAATGAACTGACTCCTTTCAGGAGAGCGAACTAGGGCCATCTTGGCCCTCTTGTTTAATTCATCATTTCACACTTGAAGTTCTAGAGCTGCATGTGACTTAACATGGTCATATTCTTAAAGAACATCACAGTCTGAGAAGTGAAATTTAGTGAGTACATGTACATTTGTGTCTTTTTGAACTTGTGAGTTTGAGTAAGATAAACGATTGTAGGACATAAGCCCCCCAGGACAAAACCCCCCCCAATGAAAAAATGAACATTTGGACAATTGCCCCCCCAGTAGAAATGACAGGTAGGATATAAGCCCCCCAGTGCTCATTTTGCATCTGGACATTTGCCCCCCCAGTGCTTATTTCAGAAGAGGACATTTGCCCCCCAGTGCTAATATCATATGTTGTTTCCATTAAACTAGTATATCTCTGTCTTGGATTCATTATTATTTCATATCTCACAAATATATTAATCATAGAAACTTGGATCATTATAATTTGAAATAAAAAAGGTCCAGAAACTCACTTGAATTTCCTAATCTTAGGTAAAACAAACATCTTAAAGAATTGTTCTTTAATTAATCAATCAAAAGGATTATCAGCTTGTTTAAAGGGATCTTTTCACGCTTTGGTAAATTGACAAAATTGAAAAAAGTTGTTTCAGATTCGCAAATTTTCGTTTTAGTTATGATATTTGTGAGGAAACAGTAATACTGAACATTAACCATGGTCTAATATAGCCATTATATGCATCTTTTGACGATTTTAAAACCTAAAATTATAAAGCGTTGCAACGCGAAACGATTGAATAATTTGGAGAGTTCTGTTTTTGTCGTTAAATTTTGTGAAACTACGAAGATTGCTTATATAAGGTATAAAATACTTCAAGTACATGTACTCGGCGGAATAGCTCAGTAGGCTGAAGCGTTTTTACTTCAGGACTCTGGCAGGACTCCAGGGGTCACTGGTTCGAAACCTGGTCCGGGCAATGTTCTTTTCCTTTTTTAATTTTATTCTTGATTTTTTACTGGAGCTTTACGATCCAATGTTTACATTTATCGATATAAAGCATTTAATGAATAAGTTAAAAATGCCAAAATCTGTGAAAGGCCCCTTTAAAGGTGTGACATGTGGCTTTGATCATATACTTGTTAATGAAAATTAATGGCTTTTTATTTAATCAATCAAAAGGATTATCAATAATAATTATCATAACTTAGTACAAATAATGATAATTTAAGTGAACACATATAACAACATCTAAAGGCAATTATTTTTGTAGTTACATTGTTTGAGTGACAATTAACTAAAACTTAGTATATAACGAAACTATCACATTTCAAATGATACATTTCATCATGGAAATTATTAAGAGTAATAAAGGGTCTGAGAAATTACTGAAGGATGGGTACTCTTACACCAAAAAGAAGTCTCGTAAAGAATCAATACGTTGGGAATGTTCCAAGCGCTTCATGTAAAGGAACCTTGACAACTATCTTGATGTAAGTATAATATTAAATGCTATTTGTTATCTTTGCTATCATAACTTTTAAAATAGCGATTTGCAAAATTAATTCCAGACAGTATTGCATAACTTCACAAATTTAATTATTTGAAGTAAAGGTAAATGTAGTATTTGTAAGCTTTACCAACATTCAAAATATCAATTAATTTACATAATTAATTCCAAACAGATATACAAAAACGTCACAAAATAATTTTATATATAATAAATTAAATGTTTCATTTCTATTATCATTAGTTACAATATTAATTATTGTTTTTATATATTCAGGTTACTATGGTCACATCATCCACAACACACAGTAACGATGCTGACCACTTAGCCATAGAAGTTATGAAAGTCAGAGAAGAGATCAAATCCAGTGTCGCCTTATTTATCCCTTCCATTATTTAAGCCTTTCAGTGGTGGTTATTGGATAAATGGATTATCATCTCAAAGGTTTTGAGTAATCAGGTGGTGATAATTGGACATGATTATCTGCTCAATCGAGTAATGTCATTGAAAATTAGGCACTGGGGGGCAAATGTCCACTTCTAAAATAAGCACTGGGGGGCAAATGTCCAGATGCAAAATAAGCACTGGGGGGCTTATATCCTACCTGTCATTTCTACTGGGGGGCAATTGTCCAAATGTTCATTTTTTCATTGGGGGGGTTTTGTCCTGGGGGGCTTATGTCCCAAGATAAACATAGTCACCCTCTTAGTGTTTGTGTGTATTTTATGCTCAGTTTTATCAGTGTATATAATGTGCCTACTTTGTTCTCTGAACTACAATTTAAAGACACATTTTATTTGATTTTTTCGATTTTTATATTAATGATACTACAGCTTTAAGATATGTTCTTATGTACAGTCTGTATAATTGCCATAAAGAAACCAGTTTTACTTTGACCCTCGTAGTCTTAAAACAATGTCAACCAATTAAGTGGTAACAATATGCCTGAAACCCATTATGTGGTCTACTAGACAATAATAAAGTTTGAGACCAAGGCAGTAATCCTATACCAATAGTCTGACAAGTGAAAACCCCCTCAATGGTGGCTTTCTTTGTTCCAGTGGTCGGTATTTGTAAAACATTGTGGCATCGCCCTAAAATATAATTAACAAAAGGTTATAAGTTATCTAAGGTGGTCTTTATGACATGTTATAAGAGTACTTGAGCACATACTTGAGTATAGAGCTATAGTAAGATGTTATAAGTTATCTAGGGTGGTCTTTATGACATGTTATAAGAGTAGTTGAGCACATACTTGAGCATAGAGCTATAGTAAGATGTTATAAGTTATCTAGGGTGGTCTTTATGACATGTTATAATAGTAGTTAAGCACATACTTGAGTATAGAGCTATAGTAAGATGCCTCAACATTTAAAGTTTGTCCCTGCAAAACTATCGGTTCTCACAAAAAGTTGAAATTTAAAAGTAATAATAAAAAAATATGAACATTTCGATTATATTGGTCCGTACCTAAAATATATTTATATTTTCATTCATTTTTAAGTGTACCTGTAATACCCAAACAGTTCATATTTGGTATTACACATCCTATTGTGATAACTGTAAGGCCCAAACAGTTTAAAACTGTAAGCATGCATGTAAAACATCAATATTTAATGTGTATGAATATTTTTATAGTTACACAGTTTTTATGAAGATATTGCGTTAACAAATATACATTATTTAGACCCATGCTAATATCATTTGTATTTTTATGTCCCCCCCACTATAGTAGTGGGGTACATATTGTTTTTGCCCTGTCTGTTGGTCTTTCTGTTGGTCTGTCTGTTGCAGGTCTGTCTGTTGGTCTGTCTGTTTGCGCCAACTTTAACATTTTGCAATAACTTTTGCTATATTGAAGATAGCAACTTCATATTTGGCATGCATGTGTATCTCATGAAGCTGTACATTTTGAGTGGTGAAAGGTCAAGGTCAAGGTTATCCTTTAAGGTCAGAGGTCAAATATATATGGCCAAAATCGCTTATTTTATGAATATTTTTGCAATATTGAAGATAGCAACTTGATATTTGGCATGCATGTGTATCTCATGGAGCTGCACATTTTGAGTGGTGAAAGGTCAAGGTCATCCTTCAAGGTCAGAGGTCAAATATATGTGGCCCAAATCGCTTATTTTATAAATACTTTTGCAATATTGAAGATAGCAACTTGATATTTGGCATGCATCTGCATCTCATGGAGCTGCACATTTTGAGTGGTGAAAGGTCAAGGTCAAGGTCATCCTTCAAGGTCAGAGGTCAAATATATGTGGCCCAAATCGCTAATTTTGTTAATACTTTTGCAATATTGTATATAGCAACTTGATATTTGGTATGCATGTGTATCTCATGGAGCTGCACATTTTGAGTGGTGAAAGGTCAAGGTCAAGGTCATCCTTCACAAGGTCAAGGTCATCCTTCAAAGTCAAACGTCATATAGGGGGACATTGTGTTTTACAAACGCATCTTGTTTTTATAATAAATTTGGGTTCTAATAATTTAATAGAAAGCCATAAAAACGTTTTACGCACACACATTTATTAAATGCGATTAACTTGAAGATGTATATAGAAAGAAACTATATTTTTTTTACGGAAACTGTTTTTCTAAAGACTTACAACAATATTGAAAAGGCTTGGTAGATGTACTATATATAAAGCAAACATCTGAATGTTAGATTTACATGTATGCATATGCTGATAGCAGCTAGTACACATGTACTTAACATGTCACTTTTTTAAGGATTTTAGTAATTTGATTGGTATTTATTAGGGCTTGGAACGAATACTGAAAATGATAATCGAATATTCTTTTGTCATTATTCGAATATATTCGAATATTCGATTTTTAAACCATATATTAAAATGTCCGAACTTATGACTGTCCGGAGCAACGTGCTTGTCCATATTTCCACTAATACCACTATTGTTCGTATCATATGTGCAGTTTTGAAACACTTTATATAGTAATAATTAAAAAAAGAAAGATTATTGATAACTATTTCTTCCTTTTAAATAAATGATGTTTATTTTCATAAGATATAAGATATTTTCGGAAATGTCATAACCATAATTTTACTTTATTTCAATACTCAGGGCTTGCACTAAGCGGCATACGGCCGTAAATTACGCCCGATAATGGTTTCCATACGCCGATAACAAAAACCCATGACGTCCACTATACTTCCTTAAAATTGGTCATACGCCGAAAATAGCAACCCGTAACGTAAGCTGTCGATTAAAATAATACTTCAATCAACACTGCTTTCTGCCGACTCAATGTGTTTTGCACACGTCTCGATCAGTCTAAACTTCGCCTCCTTATATTTGATACCGCCCGCAGGTGATTAGCAAGTTTATTGTGTGTTGTTTATCTAACGGTTACACAATTTACCCCCGCGCGGATCGCAAATTGACCGTGACAAACCATTAAAGAAATACAAAACTGATCAAAGTTTAATTAATTACGTAGATTCACTACCGTATAAGTTCCCGCGAGTTTTCTCAGTTTGTTAATTCACCGATAATTACGAGTAATAACCATCTTATATAAACTGGAATCACAATTCATTTTCTATACTAACATGTCATTTTACTAGTCAGAAACATTCAGAAAACACATTTCCTGGATTAGATATAACTTATCCGAGTAGAATTAAATTGCTACGCCATGACCTTCGACATTGCAAATGGCTGACCTATTGTAACATTCAACCCGCGTTCAGTTCAAAGCTGGTGATTCAAATTACAAGTAATGTTGATTCAATAATGGAGAAAACATAAAACGGATTTAACAAACATTTGACAAGGTTTGTTAAACCAGATAACAACATGGAAAGTTTGGATTATTAAAGTTAAACTGGTAAGGCATTTATAAAGTGTACATATTTCGGACATGTATAGTATTCGGATAAACAGTAATAGATATACTAGATGCTCCATCATGACCATTCATTAAGATTGTGTTTTGTTGCAAATGCAGTCATAGGGGTGAGGATAATAAAATGACAATAAATATGTGATGAAAACTTGCAACCGCACATATCTCAAATAACTTAAATGTGTTGAATGACTTAAATGTGTTATGATTATTAATCAATTAATAAATAATTTAATTTAAGTAGATTTTAAGAAGAATTTATTGTTTTTACAAATGAACATAGAAAAATGATAGAAATAATAAAAGTTTTGAAATTAACATGTTTTGTCGATATTGTTTGCACAAACTTATACCCTGATTATCCAAACTTCTCCCTATTTTTAAAGCCTAGGGTAGTTTCCGCCTTGTTGTATGATATATCTAGTTACTTTCACAGATGTACAGTGACCCAAAATGGATGGGAAGAGTTTGTGATCATTTACGCAGTTGACATTCTGTTAACATCAACATTAAAGTGGTTTGGACTTCCAACATTTTTGAGTGGGACTTCCATAAGTAAAGGGCAGGAAGTCAGGACTTCCAAAATTTATTTCTTAGTGCAAGTCCTGAATACTTCTAATTGATTTGGATTACTTCCAATCGATAATATTTATGCTTATGTTTTCGCTATTTTTTCTTAGAATTAAGAACCACGACGACTTAATTCGTTAATATTTGAGCAACTAAATTCTGATTAAATAAACATTGATTTAATATAATGGATAAAGCATTGAACACAAACATGGCATACGTCCCGATCTCGTCGGGACAGTCCCGCTTTTGGGGTATTTAGTCTGGCGTCATGATATGTGACAATTTGGCCAGACATTCGTAAAACACAATGAACGTTCTACAAATTAACAATAAAAATCACTATTCAAGGTCTATCTTGGTTAAACTTAATATCACTAATACTAATCCCTTAATTGCCCCTTTTTACCATCTACTTCTACTCGAGTGCACCAGTGTAGTTTTTGACATCTTATCAGCCACAGGCAGCAGTATCATAAATTTGCCCCCCCGGCCCCCCCCCCCCCCCCTGACTCTACCCTACCCCCCCCCCCCCAAGGTATGAAACGCACTATATGCCTATTGCTGAAAGATTGCGGAACAATGGACGTGACCTTTTTCATCGAAAACACACGTGTTCCCATGCAGTTGCCGACAAAATGCAACTGGATTCGTTAAAAGACAGTAAATGCAACGAGATTACACTGCTAACCAATCTCCTAAATAAATCGCAAATTTATCATACTGCTGCCTGTGTTAACAACAATTTATTGGTCAATTATTGAATTTATAAGGCATTCACACCATGGTGTTTCTGATATGGGTCATTAATTGCTATTAATAGATGTGGCGCACTGAAATAAAAGCGGGCTGCGACCCAATCAAATCCAAAGATAATGTGTATTATACAACCAGAGGTAAAAAGACCTGTCAAAACCCATGATTGTGTATATCAAACAAATTGAATGCTTATTGATACACATTGATGTTTCAGATAAATTCATTTTCATTTTCGACTGATACTCAGTAATCATTTTGTACATATTGCATCATAAGTAAATGGGCGATTGGTCCTTATCCTTGGTCCTTATGCCTTCCCGTTTGCTAATTTTCATCTCGTTTATTGATGGCAGCTTTTTTCAAAACAATGACCTATATAGGAAAGTTGTCTGCACTTAACCGGAACTGTGACTTTGTACATGTACGTATAACTTGTTTAGAAGTATCTTTGCATACAAATAGAGTATTCGATGATAAATTTTGGATTTGAATATTTGGCCAATTTTCGAAGATTCAAATATTCGGATATTTGGTCCCATCCCTAGTAATTATTCATCAAAAGTGATGTTTATGCCCCCCTTCGAAGAAGAGGGGGTATATTGCTTTGCACATGTCGGTTGGTCGGTCTGTTGGTCCGTCCACCAGGTGGTTTCTGGATGATAACTCAAGAACTCTTGGGCCAAGGATCATGAAACTTTATAGGTAGATTGATCATGACTTGCAGATGATCCATATTGTTTTTGAGATCACTAGGTCAAAGGTCAAGGTGACTGGAAATGGTAAAATGGTTATTGAATGATAACTCAAGAACGCATACGCGGCCAACAGGGCGAACTCTGAACAATATAACTGAAGCAACTGGTCTGTAATCCTAAATCTATAATGATCAGTCCAATGAAACATCATCATTTGAGTAAAATAAAGTGGATCAGTAAAAATATTATCAGAATATTAGAGATGTTTTTGTATATTTTGTATATTAAATATTGTGTTAATGTTTAATTTTGTTGATTAATATAAATATAAGCAGGACAGGGGAGGTAATACACTAGTATATCTTTCTTATATACAGGGGAAATAAATGCAATAAGTTTAAATTTCATGTTTAATAAATAGAGGATATTTGTTAATGTCAGTGTGAGATCATTTGTTATCTTTTTCATTGTCCCTTGACATATTGCTTTTATATTTTGCATACATGTTTACCAACATCACCCCAACCTATAAACAAGAGCATACAACTCTTATCAAGCATTTTGTCATAATTATTGCTCTTTTTATACTTAGTATATGCATATTATTGATAAATCTATGTTAAAGTTTGCGTACTACCCCAAATATTTCCTATATCTTTTGACATATTGCTTTAATATGTTGCATACTTGTTTACCAACATGACCCCAACCTATAAACAAGAGCAAACCACTGTATCAAGCATTTTGAAATAATTTTGGCCCCTTTTACACTTAGATATTGAACATTTTGCTTAAATTGCCATAACTGCTTTATTTGTGATCACATTTTATTATTACTTTGACAAAACAACACTTACCTAATTACCACAATGGATTCCACCCAAACAATACCCCACGCCCCTTCCAGAATCCCTTCCCCTTCCCCCCCCCCCCCGATGATAACTTACATTAGGACAAAGGTCAAGGTCACAGTGACAAAAAAGGTATTCACACAATGGCAATGGTTGCAACTACAACTGACAGCCCACATGGGGGGCATGCATGTTTTACAAACAGCCCTTGTTTTGAATATACAGTTTTTATATATGACTTATTATTTATTAAAGATCTTTGCTAAAAGAATATACAAACAAAACTTAATATCTCGGCCGATATAACTGATTTATATGGTTATCATTATAGTTTTTAGATATAACATACTGATATCCATATACAAATTCTGACATTCATTTATTTTGATTGTCTTGACACTTTCTTCCAACAAATAGCCACTTACTGTTAGATCAGCAATATTCGGACTGGTAAACTCTATCTAAAACCATGGAAAAGCCTAACCCCATTATTGCAGTTTATGGTTTATGTATAAATATGTGAAGTACATGTATGATTATAAAATTAAGAAATTTAGAAGCACAAGATAATGTATCACTTGTGACCAACTCAATAGCTTTGTCAAATAATGATGAGAAATTGGGTGAAATATTTGGGTTTTCTTTATGTACGAAATATTGACAAGTATATCAGTAGCGAGTATGCATTAACAACAAAGGGGTTACAATGCTGTTGACACAAGCCTTAGGCTGTATTTGCATTATTTATTATTTGTACCACAACGCTCATTAACGTGTGCATACTTGAATAGTGACTTCTCCAGATTGTAATTCAGCCAATTAGAAATAAAGACACATAGAACACTGACCAATGGGATTCATAACTGAGTTTCACGGGCCAGATGTTAGAGGGAAACAAGACAGTTAGCGTTTAGACTTGGAGACGTACGGATCGAGAAAGATACGATCATGTAGCTATCAGACTGTATTTGTATAACCGAAAATATTAAGTATATTAGACATTAAATTGGACTAGAAACTGATACATGGTGTTGTTGAATATTTTATCATGTATTATGCAGAGAAATTAACATAAATAGATAGAATAGACTTGTCCCATGCGCGGCACGAGAAAATGGGAGTTAATGCAAAACTCGTCATCTTGGCAATTCGCGCATGACGAGATATCGAATGATAGGCTACACACCGGTAATTTAAGAGTAATAAACATTGCCAGTAACTATGTGTCGTCTATGAACTATGAACGATTACGTGACACAGGACGTTAAATGGTGCTCGTGAACCAAGGATTCGAACAAAGAAATACTACCACTTACAATTACGAAGCCATGAAAAACAACGCGAAGAAACTCCGTTTCGGCAACTTCTGTAACCAGTAACAACAACCGTGAGCCGGGAACAACGACATCAGACCGCACATATTCTGCAACTTCCGGTGAGTGACTGTTTTATTTCCTAACGCTTGTATCAAAATGGCAAATCAAATAATCCCTGAATTATTTCAAAATTTGAATGAACAAATTAAAGATGTTAAAACGGCCATAAGCACTCAGACTATTTCACAGGTGGTACAATCATTTGATGGAAATTCAAAAGAATTTAAAAATTGGATTAAAAATGTAGAAAAATATGGAACACTTACCAATTTAGATGAGCATAAATTAAAATTTGTTGCTTACCAATCTAGTAAAGGGCTTGTTAGTGATTACATACATCGTTTTTTGACTGATGATCCGACAGGGACGTGGACAGATTTAAAGGAACAGCTTAAATTAAGATTTGCAGAAATTCAAGACCCACAATACGCTTTCTCATTATTAAAGACGACTAAACAAAAGACCGACGAAAATGTTCAAATATACGCTGAGCGACTTTTATCTCTTGCGACTGACGCATACGAAAATATTCAAGGAAATTTAGACTATAAAGAAAAACAGTTAGTAGAAATTTTTATCGACGGATTATCGCACGATTATTTGAGACTTAAATTAATGCGCGAAAATCATGCAACGTTATCAAATGCTTTAAAAAGCGCTATACATGAGCAAAGTGTCAGAGCTAGGTTTGAGTTACGATCACAAATAAATGGACTTGATAACATTACGACCGATAATATTCAGAAAGATATCGATTATATTAGGTCATCTATTGTTTGCACATATTGCAAGAAACACGGACATTCTATTGAAATCTGTCGCCGTAGGCAACGCGAAATAAGTGCATATACGGTAGGGCGGAAGGGTCATACGATAGATCAAAACGGTAACAGGCGCAAGAACGAATATGACAAAAATTGGAAAGATAAAATTGATTGTTGGAATTGTGGTAAATTAGGACACTTTAGTAGAGAATGTACTCAAAGAAAAACGTACATTAATCGAAAAAACTAGGAAATTCTTACCAAAAAGGGGTCTATGGTAAGAATGAAAAAGTCGAGACATATAATATCGCTTTGTGTGGTAGTCCAAATTCTTGTGTTATTTCAACAGGTGGTTATCAATTTAGGAGCTTGGTAGACTCGGGCGCTCAAGTCAGCATCGTGAGTAAACGTACTTATGATATGTTAAAACAAAAACCCGCACTGATATTTCAAAAAGTAAATCTAAAGTCGGTAAATGGAAATTCATTACATGTCCACGGAAGTGTAAAATTGAGATTCAAAATAGGGAGCATATATAAAGAGCACATGTTTTTTGTAGTAAGTAACGTTAATAGAAATGTTATTTTAGGAAGAGACTTTTTACAAGATAATGGTGTCCGTTTATACTTTGATTTAGGATGTTTGAGGATTGATAACTGTTATGTACCTCTAGAAGAAGATGTACATCTTTCAACGATAGCAAGATTAACTAGGCATACTGTGTTAAAACCACAAACTGCATATAGACTCTTTGCTCAAGCTAAAAGAAACTGCATACGTTCAAATACGAATTATGAATTCAATGGAATAAGCAATTCTTTCTTTGATAATGAGCCCGGTTTAACAATTGTTAATTCAGTCGTCAAGACAACGCGTGATAGACAATTTCCCATTTTAATTATAAACAATACGCACAAAACAATAAGGCTTAGACGACACTGTGCCATAGGGCGAATAAAATCGGTAAATGATAATGAAATATGCTCAGTACAAGAAGTTATTAAAAATAATCAGCCGAAATCAGGTTTATCTAAAGATGAAATCTTATCAGATTTACGTGTAGATGAAAATCAAAAAGAAAATATTCTACCGATACTCTTAAAACACAGAACTCTCTTCGCAAGAAATAATTTAGAATTAACACAAACTTCAGCGATAGAATTTACCATAGATACAGGGGATCATCCGCCCATTAAATTAAGGCCGTATCGAACACCATTAAACAATAAGGTATTCATAGATAAAGCCATCGACGAAATGCTAGACGCAAACATAATAAGTCCATCAAGAAGTCCGTGGAGCTTCCCTATTGTTTTAGTAGATAAAAAGAAAAATAACCATGATTCAAATAAAGATAATAAAGATGAGAAAAGGTTCTGTGTTGATTTTAGACAATTAAACAAAATTACAAAACCAATTGCCTATCCATTACCATTAATAGATGATATATTGGCGTTATTAGGTAAAAGTAAATATTTCACCAGTTTAGATTTGATATCGGGATATTGGCAAATACCTATAAAGGAAGAGGACAGAGAAAAAACGGCTTTCGCTTCGGGATTCAGGGGTCTATTTCAATTTAATGTTATGCCCTTCGGTGCCTCCTCCGCCGGTGCTATATTTCAAGAATTGGCTAATAAAGTACTCAAAGGTTGTGAGAGCTTCGCTGTGGCGTATCTAGACGATATTTTAATATTTTCACCTGACTTGCAATCTCATTTATCACACGTAGATACAGTACTACAGAGTCTCAGTAAACATAACCTAAAGCTAAAACTATCAAAATGTCAATTCTTACAAAGAGAGACTAGATACCTAGGCTTCATCATAGATCAAAATGGTATAAGGCCGGATCCGTTAAAGGTAGAAGCGATCCGACAATTCCCTAGGCCAAAGTGCGTGCGCGATGTACGATCTATCTTAAGTGCTGCAGGATTTTATAGGAGATTCTGTCCGTCGTATTCAGAAGTAGTCGAGCCACTCATTAATCTCACGAGAAAGAATGTCCCATTTAAATGGTCAAAACAATGCGAAGATAGTTTCATACAATTAAAAGACTCATTTACGCAAATCCCTTATCTTTCATACCCTGATCCAAAAAAAGGTTATATACTGTATACTGATGCCTCTGATAAATGCGTTGGAGCTTGCTTAACTCAAAAATGCGACAGTAACGAGACCGGGGATTATGTGGGCGAAAAGCCGATATTTTTCATATCGCACAGATTAAACCCCACACAATGCAAATATAGTACCATTGAAAAAGAATGTTACAGCATATTTTACAGTCTAAGTAAATTGCACCATTATTTACACAATGCTGAATTTGTTATAAAGAGTGATCACAAGCCGCTTAAGTATTTATTGGAAAGTCCGATGCAAAACAAGAAAATACAATTATGGGCCTTAAGTATAGCGGGTTACAACTGCAAAATTGAATATATACCGGGAAAAAAGAATATTATTGCTGACTTTCTAAGCCGACCTCCAAAAACCAAAATAAAGAATAATCAATGCGATCAAACAGAACTAGAATTAGATATTAACGATAAACATTTGACGATTAGTTCGGAAATAAATGGACAAAACCGGACGCGCGAAATTAATGTAATTGACTCTACGCATTTCGATCACAGGCAAATAATTGATAATATTATTACCCCGCAGCCACTTCCAGTCGACGACACAGCGTCGAACAATAATATATCAGGGCTTAATATGCAAATAGAACAAGAAAAAGACCCTCATATATCTGAGATTAAAGCGAGATTAAGATTAGGGAAACAGAACAGGAGTGAAGATGATAGATATTTAACGGTTGATGACATACTGTACTACATATCAAACGTAGATGAGGAACCTACTCTCAGGCTGTTTGTACCTAAACACCTGACTGATTCAGTTGTCAAGCAATACCATGATGAAAACGGACATCCTGGGTCTCAAAGGCTTTTCCAGACGCTAAAAGAGAAATATTACTGGCCTAAAATGTTCAAAGAATTGAATGATTATGTATCTAAGTGCATTATATGTCAAAGTAGAAACTTAAAAGCAATCAAAGCTCCCATATCGTCGGATACATCAATACCGCCGTTTCCGTTTTCAGTTGTTTCCATAGATATATGCGGTCCATATCCAAAAACGCTTTCCGGAAATAGATATATAATATGTTTCGTAGATCAATTCTCGGGATACATAGAAGCTTTCGCATCGCCTGATAAGTCATCTGATAGCGTAATACACCTGTTAATGAACGAGATTTATTGCCGTCATAGTTGTCCTATAAGAATTATAACTGATAACGGAAAAGAATTCACAAGCACAGCTTTCACGGAAACATTAAAATCAATGAACATTGACCACGTAAAGACGACAATATATCATCCCGCGTCTAATGGCATGAACGAGCGTTCACATGGGACTATGAATAATATACTATCAAAACGGGTTCAAGAAAATGTACAACAATGGGACGTACATTTAAACATGTCTTTAGCGGCAATGAGATTTTGTACATCCGAGACTTCGAAGCACACACCGTTCTTCTTACTTTTTAATAGAGACCCTATTCTTCCAATAGACAACTTGTTAAAGCCTAGACGTAAATATCACGGTGAAGATTATCATAAAATAATATTAGAAGAACAACACAAATCGTTTAAAAAGGTATGTGCCCAAATTCAAAAATCGAAACGTAGACAAGCTGATTATGCGAATAAAAATACGAAAGATATTAAGTTCGAAATCAATGACCCCGTTTACTACAAAAACTTTCAACGTACGAATAAATTAGACAGTAAATGGAGGCCATATTATCGTATAATCGAACAAAAGTCGCCGTTAACATACGTAATAAAGAATCAGTTAGACAACTCAACTATTAAAGTTCACGCTGATCAAATAAGGCACGCAAATATCGATGAATGGCCAATGATAGATAAACCACTAGCGCGCCCGATTAGAAAAGCAAATTTAGCCTTTGCGGACGACACATTATCTTCTGATAGCGATTCAAATACGTCAGTACATGGGTTACCTGTAATTACGCAACAGACCCGACAGATTAGAGATAACACGGATGACGAGGAAAACATACCGCTCGCTGAATTGCAAAAACATTTGAGAAACAAACAATTCGCGGATATACAGTCAAACTCCAGTGAATCAGATACGACGCATTACGATAACGGTAGTTCACAAAACTCACCTGTACGTAGGTTTGAAAATGATTCTTCAGATGATCAGATGCAAATTGATGCGGTAGCGTTAAAACACAAAAAACGAAAATTGACAAAAAAGACTTCACGTTCAAATAACGCAATGAAGAAAGCAATTTTCACGTGCCTTCAGGCAATGGCTGAACACATGTAAATGAATGGACTACAAAATAAAGCGAGATAGATGTCGAGACTTAAAGACCCCAAAAATTGTGTATATAGAGAAATATGTTTTGAATGTATATGTAGTAAATATGTAAAAACAGGATTATAGAGGACGGTATCGTCCGATTTTGATAATGTATCGTCATTAGCATTGATTTACGGGTTTAGAATGAAATGAAAATGTCATATTTAAGTCAACGGGTGATATAATAGATATATTTCAGTAATATGTAACAAACAGAAAATATGAGAATCGTGACTCGCAAAATGCACATAAACAATTAATAGGTACATTAAGAGAAAAAACGCGACATTCCGATGCGTAAAATATAAGAATCGCGACTCGCAAAATGCATACAAACAATTAGTAAGTACATTATCTGTCTATCAACGACAAGATACACACGTTTGACGCCCATTACTTGATGACAGGCGTGGGTCACGAATTAGGCGAGTACGTAACGAAATTGGTATAAATAACCCTCAAAATAGGCGGACTCACTAAGTACGTTCGATTACGTGACAAGCTTATGACAACGCACTTGACAACGACATTAACCAACGCTAGCTTATGCCCTACAGCGCTCAGGTAGACAACATTTTATGCATACATAACATTTTAATACAGTTTGTAAATATCCTTAAAAACAAAGCAGTGTCTCTTTTATTAGTATAATGTAAAAGATACAACTATATTGCTATGATTCATTACAAATTTGATACTGATCGAATATGTAGTTTATTCTTTTTCGTTTCTTTATAAGAATACCTACATTAAGACAACGGATTTTGTTTGTAAATTTTTGTTCTCAACATAAATAAAACATAATAAAGCACAATGCATTTCATAGAAAAGACAAACGCGTATAGTTTAAATAAAACATCATAAATTTGCGTCATGAGAATCGCGTTCCTTTAGCACATTAATTTTATTTGGGTATATCTTATCATAGGTGTGAATAGTAATCTGAATGCTTATATAGCAAATTCCATTAATATGTAAATAAAAGGCCCGTTTATCATTTCATGTAATTGACCCTATAAGATTTGCCAATGCGATACAAGTTAAGGAGAAAAGCAGCGCTCCTGACATCGTTGGCGTGGTTTGCCTGCAGCAACATGCGTTCATAACGCATTTGAGATCGTGATCAGATCTTAACACCCCGACAAAGAAGAAGAATATGTCATCGACCGATATCTTCGACGACGATGTATCCGTCGAGAATCAGATGACGTAACAGACGACTTCAATTAGGATCCAACATTGTCGACATGGATCCAAATTGTGAACCAGCATCAGTACCATACAACGAGTGGACTGTTAATGGACATTTCACGCGTCGTCGAAAATGATTTTTAAAGATACGATGATATGAATGGACTTGATGATGAAAAATCGCGCGTACTTTGTACATATATAAGGTGAACATTTTATCGTCTATGAACTTATATATATATGTGTGTTACCTTTATTACATGTACATAAACACTAATTATAATACTACAGTCATGAATGCAGTCATTCTGCAGAACTCTTTATAATAAACGTTTGAAGTATTCTAAATCGTGCAACAGCCGAGGACCAACAGCTTCTCCGACCGACCATACTCGTCTTCATTCGGAAGCCGACGTCTTCAATCGACGGCATGTTACCATCTACAACCAGATGTCACATACCGGACGTCTCATCTCTTCACCTAGACGCCACATCGCCTCCAGCAAAGATGTCAAAAATGGACACTATTCGTATCGGATTTCCCAAATCAGTGACGCATTCCACGTCATTGTGATTGACATTGACTATTTAAATATTCCGACGTTTTATTATTTCAGCAGAAACATTCGCTAAAAATTTCATTAACAATATGCAGATTTTCATCATATAATATGTTTTAGTCACTAATGTTTTCATGTTTGCGTGTTTGATTTTCTACATCGTATGTATTAATATGTTTTCGTTTACTTCCATGCTTACATTCTTAAAGATTTTTCTGTATCCTAAAATACATAAAAATCAAATTGAGAGGATAAGTTGTGTCAAATAATGATGAGAAATTGGGTGAAATATTTGGGTTTTCTTTATGTACGAAATATTGACAAGTATATCAGTAGCGAGTATGCATTAACAACAAAGGGGTTACAATGCTGTTGACACAAGCCTTAGGCTGTATTTGCATTATTTATTATTTGTACCACAACGCTCATTAACGTGTGCATACTTGAATAGTGACTTCTCCAGATTGTAATTCAGCCAATTAGAAATAAAGACACATAGAACACTGACCAATGGGATTCATAACTGAGTTTCACGGGCCAGATGTTAGAGGGAAACAAGACAGTTAGCGTTTAGACTTGGAGACGTACGGATCGAGAAAGATACGATCATGTAGCTATCAGACTGTATTTGTATAACCGAAAATATTAAGTATATTAGACATTAAATTGGACTAGAAACTGATACATGGTGTTGTTGAATATTTTATCATGTATTATGCAGAGAAATTAACATAAATAGATAGAATAGACTTGTCCCATGCGCGGCACGAGAAAATGGGAGTTAATGCAAAACTCGTCATCTTGGCAATTCGCGCATGACGAGATATCGAATGATAGGCTACACACCGGTAATTTAAGAGTAATAAACATTGCCAGTAACTATGTGTCGTCTATGAACTATGAACGATTACGTGACAGCTTTACAATAATTTTGCAAAACAGAAATGTCCATGGAGTATAAAATTTAACTTAGATTTATTGGAACGTGAAATACATTTTTAAAAGCTGAATAACAGATCTATTAACATATTTCTCTCTGACAATACTATTGGCACAACATTGACATTGCTTATTTGATGATTTGAATTGATAACACACTTGAATAATTATAATGGACATGCTATGCCTTAAAAATGTTCTTTGGTCCAATTATGACATTTAAAAATTATTCAATACCCATGCTTCAATAGCTCCTATAATCAGATTACCCTACCCATTGAATACCTGAACATTGAAATATATAAATTAGATATAATGGCTCCGCAAATTTCTTTGTGTGAGTGTAGTGTCAGGCAATTTGAAAAAGATCTACAATCAATCGAATTTCTTTCATATTATACTTGACATATAACTTGAAGCCTTGGACTTAAGTATTAATGGTTCCAATATGAGTACCATATCTGAAACTTTCAATTTAAAATGCAATGGTGATCAGCGTTTAAAGGCATGTGTTCACACAGATTTGGGCATGTTTAGGCCCCTGAAGGAGGGCGTATATTAGTCACACTGTCCATCTATGCCTGAGTTCTGGTGTGTTTGTGCATGTGTGTGTATTCTGTCTGTCTAAATATAATCTCTGTAATGTTTGCATTCCTAGAAGGAATTTAATGTCATTTCATATTTAATCTTCCCTGACTACCAGAAAATGTGTGCCCGAAAGCTTCCATGCTCTAGGTTCAAGTGTCTGATATGTAACATAAACATGCCTGGAAGAATTTTAATTTAACTTAGGAATATTATCTTCCTCGTCCATACCATGTGTCACTCATTAATACAATGCTCCTAAGTGAACAGTTGCAGCTCAAGGTCAAAGGTCATGAGTTACATGAGTTATTCAAGACTTATGACTTATAAAATATGATTCATAAGTCTTAGACCAAATAGTTCAGGTATGTCACATCTGATAGATCCTGTACAAAGATGTTTAAATGGAGCCCTTTGGAAAAAAAATGGCCATGCCCCAAGAATCACATTTTTTGCATGGATTTATTTAGCATAATAACTTCTTCTGATAATCCACAATGCATTCAGCTTTGATATTTTGTATGTGAAATCAAAATGTGTTCCACTGAAAAGACTGTTCTAGTTATTTCCCCTGGGTTTCTAAAGTGGAAATGCTCCACTGTCACATAATAGATATATACCTGCATAGTTACAAATATTTTTAAGATCGTATCTACAGGCCAAGTCAGAGGTGTAATATTTGGCATGTAACATCATATAGTGGTCCTGTACTAAGTTTGATTAAATCCTTCTTTGGGGTCAAAATCTGCCTTCTCTGTAGTTGTTGAGACTTAAATATTTTATATTGTACATCAACTTAACATACACATTTGATGTGTTATATGACCTCAGATTTTGGTCTTTGAGAAAAAACTGTTCAACACATGCTCCTGGGGTAAAAATTGGCCATGCCCATAACAGAGGTGAGCGATCAAAGGCAGAATGCCCTCTAGTCTAAAAAAATTAAAAAATATAACAATGTTCTTTTATAAATATCTGCTTGAAAAGCGAGAATATGTATTTCATAAATAATGTTGATGGTAAGTTGAAAATATCGTTGTTTATACCCCTTTAAGCTACTGTAATCCTTTAGTTCAGAAATATTTCAAACAGCTTTATTGAGAAAAAAATATGTTCTTTGGTCCAACAAGTTTCTATTATGTTTTAAAACTAATCAATATTCCTCACAATATTTTGAATAGATCAGCAAATGAGATACTCGACTAAAGAAGAGTCCTTTGTGTGAAATAGACATGTTCAAATATCCACAAATATTAGTTTTCATTATGTATCCTTTAAGTTGAAGAATGTTCAATACGATATTTAAGCAAATTAGCCAATGGTTTATTTAACCAAATCCAATAAGCATTGGAAACTTATCAAAATTTTATTTGTATTACTTTTTTTGCAATTCGCCTGTCAGACTTGTGTGAAATAGTAGTTTTGATATTGGCATTCTTGAATAACTTTAATTTAAATAATACTTACAACACTTTTAAAATCAAGTTTGTTGAGTTCCTATATATGTACTTAAGTTTCGCTTGATTGGTCATTGTCGGCTTGGGTACTTCTTATAACATGTTCTCTGGGTACTCTTAAGAATATTTTAAGTACCCCGGGTACGGAAAATATACTAACACGTACCCGGTCAATTTAGACTGAGTTTTATTCCCACTTGAAATTGAATGATGTAAAACGCCCTACGGAATACGAAACAAATTTGTCTTTGAAAAAAAAGTTCCTCAAAAGTTTCTATAATATAAAGGCCATTTTACAGAATATTGACATAAATATGAACATAATTAATTTGAAAAAAAGGCTGACAATGACCAATGAAGCTTAAGTTTCCTTTCGAAGAATTGGCTTGTATATTGCTGTGTACATGCCCACCTTGGGTTGGTCAGTATAACTGGCTTGTATATTGCTGTGCACATGCCCACCTTGGGTTGGTCGGTATAATTGGCTTGTATATTGCTGTGCACATGCCCACCTTGGGTTGGTCGGTATAATTGGCTTGTATATTGCTGTGCACATGCCCACCTTGGGTTGGTCGACATAATTGGCTTGTATATTGCTGTGCACATGCCCACCTTGGGTTGGTCGGTATAATTGGCTTGTATATTGCTGTGCACATGTCCACCTTGGGTTGGTCGGTATAATTGGCTTGTATATTGCTGTGCACATGCCCACTTTGGGTTGGTCGGTATAATTGGTTTGTATATTGCTGTGCACATGCCCACTTTGGGTTGGTCGGTATAATTGGCTTGAATATTGCTGTGCACATGCCCACCTTGGGTTGGTCGGTATGTAGACTTTTTTGTTCTGCTTGATATCTAGTGAATGCATTGGTGTACAATCTTGCAGATTAGTTTGATGGTTATTTGTGAAAAAACTTAATGCACCTGCTAATGTTTTGGAGCAACGGTCAAAGTTTAATGTCACAAGGTTCAGTGATTTCTTTGGTGGAAAGTAATAAGCATATAAAGTTAAGGTCGAGGTAGCATGATCTGGTATCATAATATTGGTTTGCACAGACAATCTAGAGAACATATTCATGTTAGGACATATTGAACAATATTTGTGATTTAATCAGAGAACATATTCATGTTAGGACATATTGAACAATATGTGTTATGTATTCGGAGTTTGCGTTCATGTTAGAACCGATTGAACAACATTTGTGATGTAATCAGTTTTTCAATCACTGCCTTCCCCACATGACATGTGTAAGTTATTAAGCGTTTACCACTTTACCACAGGAATAAAAGCATTAAAATATATGTCTTTGATAAAGCATTGTATGTCATGCACCGTCTTTCCATAACCCCATATATAAATCTTCCTTTGAGAGAGCTATGTTGACACTTATCTCCGATATTTCTTGCTTCAAATTTGTATATTCTGCCTTATTTGTTTATCCCATAGATTTAACTAGATTCCCATATATGTTATTTGAGATCACTTTTTAGATCGACATGTGTGTTTAAACAGGACTGATAAGCCATTTTGGTTTTCAATTGACTGCATATTTTTGGCGGCAATTGAAATAATATAGGTCGTGTAATATTTCCAAACTATATTTACCTAATAAGATAATATGTAGAATGATTTATTTTCACAAGGTCTTGGTTGAGTAATGCAGTGTACTTTCTATATTCCTTACTTTCTATAAATTAAAAAAAAATTGAAACTAAAAACCAAGATGGCTTCCGTCTTTACGGATTTATGCACTCAAGATTTAATGCACAAAATATTGCAGTCTACCAGACTCTCTATATTACATATACCAAACAGCACTAGCGGTACATTTGTTTTAGTATAACTACATATAATATAAGTACTCTTTATTGTCCCCTTCCGGTTTCTGTTGGTCTGTCACACTTTTCTGGACCCTGCGATAACTTAAAAAGTCTTCATATTTCTTCAAGAAACTTGAAACATGGACAGATGGCAATATGGAGATTATGTACCTCATTTCATTGTGTTCCTACACCAAGAACAACAAATAGACTAGCAATATTGCTGAAAATAGAAATTTTGCTAAACATGGTGAATCCTGCAATAACTTTAAAAGTTCTTCATATTTTTTCTATGAAACTT
Organism: Dreissena polymorpha; assembly: GCF_020536995.1. Classification (NCBI taxonomy): domain Eukaryota; kingdom Metazoa; phylum Mollusca; class Bivalvia; order Myida; family Dreissenidae; genus Dreissena; species Dreissena polymorpha. The sequence goes on along the minus strand of NC_068355.1, from coordinate 181,433,945 downwards.
GAAAGATGGATAGATTGCAATATAGACTTTATGCTGGTAATTTCATTTTCTTCCTACATTAAAAATTATGGTTGCTATGGCAACAAATATACAAAAAATTAATATTTCTGACATTGTAGGGCTGGTAGGGGACATATATTGCTTGGCAATAGTTTTGTTATTTATAATGTGTGGGTCCTTGTGTCAGTTTTTATGTCCGCCACCATTATAGTGGGGGACATATTGTTTTTGCCCTGTCTGTTGGTCTGATAATTGTCTTTTTTAACCAGGTAATAATAACATTTAAAATAGCAAGCCAACACAAAAGAATAAACATTTTTTGATATCATGGTTTATTATTCTGAAGTTATGTGAGGTTATTAATATGGCATTGAATTAAATACATGCTACTTCTTGACAAAATCTGCTTTATCTTATAGGAAAAGGCTTTTTCCCCCTCAGGTGGTCTACTTAGTACTCGTGGAACAAACAAATATTTCTTTACAATTATTATACTTACACAAAAAAAATTCAATTAGCTCAGTCATTTTTGTTTCTGTGGTGTGTTTCAGTTGATGTACAGAAGACAGATAGGTTAGACAAGGAACTATGTTCTGTGAGTAGCAAGAAAATGGAACTTAAGTCAGGCACTGAACCTGTACTGAATTCACTCCTGTCTAGGTGGAAGTTTCTCTGGTTGGAAAAGTGTTCTTAGGAGCATCAGTAATGGAATTGAAACCAGACACTGGATTTTTACTTACCTCCCACCTGTTTAACTGGCGGTGATTGTGGCTGAGATTGAGGATTGCTACATGTACCTAGAATCTTTAAAAGGTAAGATTACATAGGTATCAACAACAGTAACTCCCTCAGTTGCATGCTGTTTGAGATTTTATGGTAAACCGTTATGCTCATGATTGAACTTTTGTGATCAGTCAGTGTCTGTTGTCAAGTGTTTTGTCAAGTGTTTTGTTTCTGTCATTAACTGGTAATAGTTTTGGTTTTGAAACCAAACCTTAGATGTTGAAACCAAAAAATGTTTAGTTTTTGTAGTTTTATAAACATATTGCATATTGCATTAAAGCATACATGCCATACGTCCCGATCTCGGCGGGACAGTCCCGCTTTTGGACCCTTTGTCCCGCCGTCCCGCCGTGAGACGATTTGTCCCGACATTCGTAAAAAACGATGTAAGGTCTACAGGTTCCCAATAAAATTCGCTATTCAAGCTCTGTTTCGCTAACACTTACCACCGCTAATCCCTTTATTGCCCCCAATTAACAATCCGATTCTACTTATCGTGTGTACCAGTGTTGTTTATGACACCTTATCAGCGATTTATCGGCTAATTATTGATTTCATCAGGCATTCACACCATGGTGGTCTTTAAGATAGTGGTCGCTTATTGCTATCGATAGTTGTATTATAATAAAATAAATGTTGAAAATGTGTTTATTTTTGTATTTGTTTGAAACGGTTTACAAAACAATTGTTTTGTAAAATTAACTCTACGTCATTAATGCATTAATGAGTCATTTACATTCAATGTTTAGTTCCAATATAGCGGGATAATCCGAATGTGCAATATACCAAAATCGCAACAAACAGTCCAATAAGTGATACCCATCCTGTCTAGTGTGATTGGGTGTAATTGTAATAAAAACAACGAGGAGCTATGCATGACAGTTTGACCCTACTCCAATTAAGCTAAAAACAACGAGGTGCTATGCATGACAGTTTGACCTTACTCCAATTAAGCCGCGACAATTGACAAGTAACAACTGCGCATGGATACATGCTTAAAAAAACATCGCACCAAACAGTAAAAGTGGTACCCATCTTGTCTTGTGTTATTGTAATAAAAACAACGTGTTGTTATTCATGACAGTTTGACACTACCCCAATACAGCGCCTGACAATTCACAATTCAGTTTAATCTGTGTATATAAGAAGAAAACAAAATATGATTATTAACATTAGAGAAAAAACATTCGAGTAAAGTATCCATAGACTTCTTTTGTCCATTTGTTTTTGTTGTTGTAACAAAAAACTGCTTGAAATGTCCAAGCGACCCGCAGAGCCGCAAGCTGGTGCTTCTGCTAAGAAGGCAAAGAGAACCTGTAAGTTCCAGGAAACGTGGAAGACACAGTTTGAGTATATGTACTGTCGCCTGTGTAACGTGGACGTGTCAATTGCCAGCAGTGGACGTAATGATGTCACTAAGCATGTCCAAAGAACAACCCATGTAGAAAAAGTCGCGACAGTAAAGACAGCGACGAAGATCGACACCATGATCAGACCTGTAACTAAGATCATCGATCCAGTTGCCAGGGCAGAGGTGCTGTTCTGTGCCTTTATAGCAGAGCACAACCTTCCCTTCGCGGTCGCTGACCATTTTACAGACCTGGTGAAAGTAATGTTCCCGGACAGCGAGGTTGCCAAGAAATTCCGGTGCAAGCGTACAAAGGCGACGAACATAGTTACCAAGGTGTTGGCGCCAGAGGCGGAAAAGAAAGTTACCCAGCTGTGTCGCTCGCAGAAGTTTTCCATCCTCATGGACGAATCAAACGACCGCGGGGATAGCAAGTGCGTGGCCATACTGGTCCGGACATATGACACGGATGTGCTCCAGGTGAACACGTTCTTCCTCGCCATGCCTATATGTAATGTGGGGAATGGTGAGAATTTGTTCATGTGTCTGCAAGAAGTGTTCACGGCGAATAACATCCCGTGGGAGAATGTGGTCGGGTATTCCTCAGACAACGCTGCCGTAATGATAGGAAATAATAACTCGGTCCTGTCACGCATTCGAGGGAAGGTACCGAATGTTGTGAATATTGGCTGCCCGTGTCACATTATGAGTACGTGCACGCAGTACGGCGTAAAGAAGCTAGGTGTACCTGTTGATGAGCTTCTTCACGACGTGTTTACGCACTTTCAACACAGCTCCAAGCGACGCCAAGCACTCCAGGAATTCCGGGAATTTACAGACACCGAGACATACAAGCTGGTTAGGTTCTGTTCAACCCGCTGGCTGTCTCTCCAGACCTGTGTTGACCGCTTCTTACAACAATGGCCAGCACTTGAAGCATACTTTGCAAGCCACGAGGATGTCGAGAAGAAAGGAAACAGAGTCGCCCGTGCTTCTGAGAATCTGCGTGATCCAGTGGTAGCGCTGGTGTTCAGGTTCCTGTCGTTCATTCTGCAGCCGCTGAACACATTCAACACAGACTTCCAGCACGCCAGCGCCGTGGTGGGATACCTGCACAGCGAGATCAATCGTCTGATCCGCTCCACAATGGCAAAGTTCGTCAAGATGTCAGTAATCTCGGCGGCAGCAGACGTAACAAAGGTTGACTTTGAGACCCGCGACAACCAGCACGATGATGACACGATCGCAATAGGCCACGCCACACGTACCTACCTTGACGAGGCTCCCCCGGAGGTCCAAGCATCCTTTTTCAGGTAAAAAAACTACTTAACACAACCATTTTTTTTAATTGAAATGGTGCACACAAATAATATTCTTTCTTTCATTAATGAATATCAAACATGGGCATATTAATGTGTCTTAAAATAAGTAAATAATCACATAAAAGTCGTATACGTGTAATACACGAAACACCTGTGTAAATTTGAAACACTGTTCACAGGAAGGTGAGGGCGTTTTACGTAGAGTTGACCACGAAAATGCTTACAAAGTTTCCGGTCAACGATGAGGTATTGAAGGCCCTAAGTTTCCTGCGTCCAGAGAACAGACAGAACACATCGACAGAGTCTGGTAGGTGTATACATAAATATATACATTTTTTTATTTAGATATGATACAGATTAATTGTCATTTTAACAAGTTAAAGACACACCATAAATAAACAAACAAGAAATAATTACGTTAAGCATCATTGTGAACTTAATACGATATTGACAAATGTCATTTTTGTTTTTAGTAGTCAAGCTGTCCGTGCGGCTAGGTGTGGGAAATCCAGATCGTATTCATGATGAATTCGTCGATTTCCAACTGCTTTCGGAAAGCGCGTTACCCCCTTACGTTGAGGGAATGGCACTGGACCCCTTCTGGTCGTGCATTGCCAGCATGAAAACACCGCTACAGAAGGCTCGGTTCCCGCAACTCTCTGCACTTGCATTTGCAGCGCTGTCAATCCCGCATTCAAACGCCGATCCTGAACGTTGTTTTAGCGCCCTGAAAAAAATTCAGAAGGAAGAAAGAGAAAATCTGGGACATAAAACGGTTGAGGCGTTGTTGAGAGTCAAAATGAACACTAAGACGGTTTGCTTCAACCAAAACCCTACCTCGGAAATGTGTACGGCCGCGCATTCCGTGTGTAACTGATGTGTATAGTGTACTGTAACCCGTACTTTCAGTCTACTGGATAGCCTCCCCTTTGCCATTGAAATTAATATAATGAGTATTGTTGAATGTTCTAGATTTTGTACTATTAAAAAGATAAATATTTTCTTCGTTGTTTGCTATTGTCTTATTTAATAAAACTGTTTTTGTTATGTTTTAGATTTCATGCTTTATATCAGATGTTTTATGTCTTGAATAAAAGTATCAAGAGTTTTTGTTAGTACTATACTGACTATATTAAAGGTGGAATGATAGATCGTTTTAGGTGTCCCGCTTTTTGGTCAAATGTCCCGACAATTTTTTATGGAATGTCCCGCTTTGGACCTAAAAAATTATGGCATGTATGATTAAAGACAATTGTATTGAATTGTAATTGTATTGAATAGAGGCCATAATCCCACCAAGTGAAGCATAGTTTTGAAGTATGTTGAAATCAAGCAATGTTCAGTGAGTTAATCCATACAATTTAAATCTCTGTTATTCTATGATTTCAAATGCATGTTTTCAGTTGTTATTGCCAACGGTTAGCTAACAATTATTACAAGTTTCATAAATATATGCACTTATAAAAATTAGTTGATGACAAGACTTGGTCTCAATATGCAAAATGTTTGTTTCACTTGAGATTGAACTTTGGTAAACTTTTGTATTTTGAGTTGTTTCCCTTGAACTGATGTAGTAATTTGACTGGTCATGACAAAATCTAAACTGTTGACCTTAAAATAAGGTTTCCTTTGTTAGAGGAAACACAAAACAGGGTATATAATAGAAAATGGTGCCCTTTATTAAAATGTTAAATTTCATAATATGCCGCGCTTGTGTTGCTTTTTATTCAGAATCTGGATATAACAAGTTAACAATACAATATGTGCAATGGAAGTCAGTAACATATAAACACGGTAATGTCAAATGCCATACCTTTCAAAGAAATATGAAGCAAAACTATTTTATATACATTATTTTTTTTATAAATTGGCAGCAATGTGTGTGACATGTTGACTTGCATGAAATTTGCATACTAAATCAAGGCCTAAATGTTTTACAGCCAAAATGTTACGAACCCAACTCTTTATGAATGGCTCTATCAATACACACAAATATATATCTTATTGTCTTAAAACTCAGGCAATAAGGTGCAAGACTGAACAATTTAACTGTACATTTATTAATGCAATCTGGGTACAACAAATTAAAAATGTTAAACTAAAGATTGTGCCTATGAGTTGTATCATGTAAGTGTTAATGACCAGAATGAAATGGGTTAAGATACTTTGACATGCGTTCTTTTTACATGGTTGAATGCCAAATGTTAAGATACTATTTTAGATAAGTATTCTAGAAAAAAAGTCAACTATATATGTGAGTAGTTAGCTCCTTGCAGTACTGAGGGTAGTCATGATAGACAGAAGGATGAATTATTAGGTTTGTCATAAGTTACATCCCTGTTATTGTGATTCAAACTTAATTTTATTCCATGTGTAAGGTCTTTTAACCTTCTTATAAGATTTATAAATTATTGATACACATACATACATTGATCAAAAGAACTGAAAATCAGTCACAGGTATTAGGAAAAATAATAGTCTTAATTGTGAAAACTATTATGAATATAAGAACATTCCCAGCCTACATTCAATCTCAATATATTACATGTTAAGTAGTAGTTGACAATATAACATCTTCTCTTGCTTTAACTTAGGCCTAAATTAAAATTGAGTTTGTTTGCCCTTTACCGACCGACCCAATTTTTACCCCCCGACCCAAAAATTTTTATTGCGATTTCTGAAAACGTATTTTTTTTATTTTCGTTTTTTTCGCCGATCATAAAAGAGCTGACTGCAATATTTATTCGTGCGCGTATTTATATCCCTGTCCATTATTATCGCCCCTGACCGATCTTGGTCGCTCCGATGGTTGGAATTTCATATGCCCCAGAATAGACAGTAATGCAAGCGTCTATAACCAGCATCGCGATCGGCGGTGTTCCGTGAAAATGGCCGGACGACATCATAATTAACTATTGGGTCGCAAAAGTAGTCGGACATATACGAGTTTACGTACGTTGTACACATGTTGTTAACGTGATCCAAGATGGCGGACAATTAAAAGAAATAACGATGCTCAGCGAGGATAAATGACTATCGAATTTACTACGGACATCATATAATTAGTATGGATTAATGAAAAGAGCATGTCTTTCTATGATGGAGCATACGTTTTAGATACAAATAAAACTCTTTTTTTTTGGAAATGTATGAACTGAATGTCACAGAACAAGTGTTTGAAAATTGGAATGCAGTCTACTCGCAAAGAAAAATACATCTAACAGTTACAGGATTATCGTTCGAAAATGCAAAATAAAAGACAAACATGATTTGATTTATATGCAAGTGGATCTGTGTTTAATCAGAATCATGTGCATATTCTGCTTTATTATGTTTGCACACTAAACAGTTTACTGTATTGGCATGTTAGTGAAATGGATATGTAAAGGTAAACTTATTTAATATATTACAATACAGCCAAAGCGGAACAAACGTATTTCGCGATCCGCGGCGGCAAGGCGAAACGAGTCAAAGCCGCGTCAGTTGTTGAAGCTGCGTCAGTATGCAGCGGCAAGTCGCATTTCGCAACGAAACTTCGCATCTGTCTGCCGAGGCATGCCGCGGTCCGCGACATGATGCCGAGTCGATGCGATCATGAAATATTTTTTTTTTTTAATTATAAGTTACATGTAGTTAACAAATTTTGAAAGAACAATTATAATAATAATTAAAATCATAATAAATTTATTGTGCGCGGATTGTATTAGCATATACATGTAAGCATGGTTAATGTGTCTGGCCAATTATTAAGTTTGTTTCCCGCCCGTAGCGTATGTATTTCACACATAAACAAGGTCACGTAATTATGTTTTCGCACATACAAGTGGTCAAGGCTCCAGCATATGGTGGATTTATAAATTAATTGCATGTTGATTCCGCTATTATATTTTAGCTGAGAAAATTAGCAGTTTGAAGCCACATCAATAATCAAGACGGTGACGACGTATTTGTAGTTTTGTTAATTATCAGCTTATTATATCTATTGTTTGAATATGCATATAATATATAAACACGTTTTATTTTGTTCATATTATACAGTTAATATTGCTACTAATTACCCGATAATCCCGTATATTCCAGTTTTAAAGCAAATGCTGGTTAATATTTACGATACACAAACATTCTCGATATTTCCTTAAGTATCAAATACATTTTGGCATTTGTTACTATCTATAGAGATGATGAAATAACCTCTAATCGGGGCGTTTTTTTTCTCCACTGAACACGCGATTTACGCCTGACGTGATGTTCATGTATTTATACAACACAAAATACACCCAAACTTTCCAAACGACGTTCTACATGTCTGCATAATTTTCGCGCGCTTTTTATGAAACAAATGATATTTTAGCACTGTTTATTTGACGCTAGAATTTGCCAAAGGACGCGTTAGCATTAAAATTCGGAAGTGTGTTTCGGATTACAATTTAATAATGATAATCGAACGAAACATAAACAGTTGCGCGTAATTAATTCTACGCTACACATACATGTATGTACATGTAGGTGGATATCTTTTCACTCGATCCGCCGCATACGTATGCGGCGGATTTACTCCGCAAAAGTACGCGTGGTTAATACAGACTCGGCGTCGTTGCGCGGATCGATGCCGAGTGCCACAGCGATACGCCGCGTGAACACACGATTCGGCCGCCGCGGACTAATAATCTGGCCGTGGCGTAGCCGCGGATTATGTTTGTGCCGCTTTGGCTGTACTGTAATGTCTCTTAGCTAAATACATCGACAACACTCAAGTATATATGTTTAAAGCGTTAATATATCCACAAACTGAAACTAACACCCTTAATTTATTTTCCCAAAACAAGTTTTCATGCTTATGTTAAAGTACACTCCACGCGTTTTCCCCAATTTCCCTCCATACTCCGCGGGTTTCGACCTGGAGGGAGATTAAGAAAATCCTGCTATACGCGGCGTTTGCATGATTTTGGACGCGGCGGTTAACGATCGGCAAAACTGATAAGCTGACGCGGCGGCCCTTGGCGTTGGCAACGCGGGAAAACTCCGCGTTTTACGAGATAACGATCAATTTTATTTTGTTTGACTTCCTGATTTTCAAATAAAATTACATTTATTACAAGTACATACATGTACATGTAGTATAATATTTACAATTAAAAAAAAAAAACCAAGGTAGATCGATCCCGACGTGGTTGTAGAAGTAGTTGTTGTTGAAAGAAAACTCGTTGATTTACGACACACAAAACGTCGTCTTTTAACTAATACTTACCATTTAATATAAACACAGTTTGCAACATTGTTTTTATTTTGATAATTTAATCCAAAAATTTCATGTTATCAGGTGATTTTCTATACTGAACATGTATACAAATGACCAAGGACCCTAAAAATCTCGCAAATCTGTGTGAATTAAAAGTTTGATGTAATCAAAGAAAAGCCGCTTCCTGTCTAAAGGCATAACTTACTCAAGTAAACAAGTTCAACGAATGCATAAGGAATGGTTTTAATTGTCGGAACAAAGTCAATTCTCTGCTCGCTAATGCATTTATTTTCTCTTTGTTTGTAGGTTATTCCATTGATTGCTAAAAGGTGGTAACTATTGAGTTGATATTTGCATTTAATATTCACAGTTGTATTCTTGTTGCGTCGACATTCTATCAGGGCTTTTTTTAAGCGGACGCCCGCTTGCCCGTGCCGGGTTAAAATCGTCGCGGGCAATTGATTTTCCAAAGTAGATAGTCCGCCGGGCAAGTCCGTTTCGTATTAGCATAATTGCGGTATTTTTTCGACTTTTCCCCTTGTATCTATTTATTTTCTTTGGGTCAATGTATTTTTATCACGCACAAGTAAAACGAGATTTGATTGGTCGCTTGCGTTGTATAAGCCAATCTAAAAGCTCAAAACAAGTTCTACTCGGCAGACGTTTCAACATGGCGGATGGTAGCGTCCAGCCGATCTTTTCTATTTTTAATAAAAGTAACTCAAAACATTCAAAGGAACAAACCAAAACAACCGAAAAAGAAAGGAAGAGAAAATATGAAATCGAATCACGAAAGCGTAACTTTCAAACATCGTGACTTGATAAATTTCCATAATAACAAGCAAGATAAAATTGTTGGTAGTAACTGTGCTATTCCAATTTTCTTGTGTAAAACCGCTCAAACTGAAACAATTTTAGAACAGTTACTAGAACTGGATGAAAAAGCGAATACTTGTGATAGTGATGTCTATGAACATGAATATAATAACTGTTCAGAGTTTGAAAATCATGTTGAATATGCAGACCGTTTCAAACTTGCTAAGAATGCATATGAAGAGTTTCTCACTATTTTAAACTGGGAATTACTTGTATGTTACATATTTACAGTTTAAAGTAGTGAGAAACTCTTCATCAACGATATCAACATGATTTTCAAACTCTGAACAATCATTTTCACAGTACTATTTTAAGCCCCCCCCCCTTTTAATCTATGCCATAACTTGTATATATATAGTGATAAGTATACCGTTTTAAAATTTTAAAAGTAATATACTCTTCATATGTTTTGTATTCAATAGTGACTATTCAATGAAATAAAACTGTCCAGATTTTGTTTTGTTGACAACTTTATATTATAATCAAAGCGCTGAAGGCACTGAAGATGTTCGCTATTGCATAATTTAACACGCAATTCATTTTTGAAAATCAATCGCAAGTTTGAAATGAACACACGCCATTCAACTTTATAAAGTGTGTGTCATAGCGCACGGGTCGAGTTTTGTGTGCACTTTTTATCATCCTTATTACTTCATAGAAATAACTTAGACAAAATAAAAACAACATGCTTTTTGGAAGTTCTGAAAGCATAGAAAGTATGATGAAAATGGTAATGATAACTTAATATAAAGAAAATTTGCAGTCACCATCATATTAAAGGAATATTTTTTTCTAATATCAAATGACTATCACACCAAGAATATAAATTCATAATGAAAGTTCCGTGTACAAAACTTTTGATTTTTGACACCATATACAAATTCAAAATATACAACAATCTTCGTATCTTGTATATGGAGGAATAAAAGTATATAAACACTGCTGTTTATGCTTTACTTTTTACCCGAGCAGTTCACACGGTGTCAACAACGCTAACATAAACATAGGTATAGAGCACTAATGCGCTTTTAGGCATAGCTGTTTCAGTTTTCATCTTAGTGACTTTTACATAACGCCAACAGACACGCATGAATATTTTCAAATATTTAATAAGCTGATTCGAGATACAACCTCTGAATTTTTGCTACATCACTGCGTATGTGCTCAATTCAAAGGATGTAGCACTGTTCAGTGTAAGGAATTCCGGACTACTCTCTGTAGGCTCAAACGACACAAATTGTGGCCCTGTTACAATTACGCGTTACAATCCATCTCGCAGAATTTCACTTTCGCCTCCAAGATGAGAAAACAATCATTAGCGAAATAGTATAGTGTCACGATAAGAGAAAATCGTTTAATTATCATACCACAATGTTTGCCGTACTTCAAGCCCGTCTGTAGATCTGCCGTGGAATCATATGGAATTCTATGGAAATCGTTAGATGGAATTCCGTGGAGTATTGGCACTAACTTTCCATCCGATTCCATGCAATCAATGGAAAAGTGAAAAAAAAACAAGGGGGCCTTGATATGGGATGGAATTCCATAAAATGCCGTGGAATTCCATAGAATTCCGTGGCATTCCATATAATGCCGTGGAATTCCATAGAATGCCGTGGAATTCCATAGAATGCCGTGGAATTCCATAGAACGCCGTGTAATTCCATAGAACGCCGTGGAATTCCATGGAATGCCGTGGAATTCCATAGAATGCCGTGGAATTCCATAGAATGCCGTGGAATTCTGTGAAAAGCTATGGAATTTAATAAAAAGCTGGAATAAAATAGAAAAAAAAACAGATTATAGATCAAAGGCATTTTATTGATTTTGAAAAACAAATGTGAATGTAACTAAAGGTTTCATCATAGAAGTTAAACAAGAACAAGATCTGGCATCAATCATTAACCACACACTACTGCAGTCACAGTACATATTCAAAAATGAGTGGTTTTACATTTTCATAAAGTACCAACTCTCTTAACCACAGGCATGCATGCATACATTCAAAAACACATCCATAAACATGCACGCATATGCAGGTGAGAAAAGAAAAACTTATAAAAGGCACAATATAAAACATAGAAGTAGAATTTTACATTTCTCTTATGACAAGTATACTTCCTTTCTCACATATGTTCATAAACACACACAATTACATGCACACACACATCACGCACAATTGTTCTAGAGTTTTTTCTCATAAATTTTAACATTCAACAACTGTTCCTTATTAATTCTAGAACACTTTCAGTACGATAACAGAAGTTCAGTTCTAGTTGATGTGTTCCAGTACAATTCTAGAAAAGTTCTGAAGGTTAACTTCAAATATTTAAGTCTAAAACCAACTTTCTAGAAAACAAATTCCCATGCAGACAGCCAGTATTCAAGTACTGAGCATAGCTAATAATAATACATAACAAATTAACAACTGTTGTAAATTTGTTATTTATTATACTATGCTCAGTACTGTTGAACACGGACTTAATTCAATTATCCAAGTTTCAAATTCCTAAATTAAAAAAACAAAACAAATAAATTAAGACAAAAAACAAACACAAAATACAATTCACAAAATAAATAACTGGTCTTTTTTTATACAAAAAGTAACCAAAATAAAACATGTCACCAGCCACAGACTGCCAGGCTTAACTGACAGAGGCTAAAAATGTTTGTCCAAGTCTTCCACTACCATTTTCCTTTTCTTCTGAGAATATTGAACACCAGTCACTGCCTCCGGGTCCTTTTTGGTATGAGGTACATTGTATACTGCTCACATGTGCTCTACAGAATAAAAAATCATAAAAATGTCTACAGCAAAGAGTTATTTACATTCAAACTATAACAAGAGATTGCAAAGCAATATGGTCCCCTACCTGTTAAACTTCACTATTTTAAGTTTGTTAAATATATTTGTTGCCATAGCAACCAGAATTCTTGCATTATAAACAACATGAAATGACGTGCAAAATGTCCTTATTGTCATCTGTTCATGTTTCAAGTTTCATGAAAAAATACTTAGAACTTTTAAAGGTATCCCAGGATCCAGAAAAGTGTAAATGACTTAGACTAATATATTGAATTCCAAAAAGACAAAATACTTTCAGGTGGTTAACATTAAATAACTTATCTAGCCCAGGGCATGACAATATTTACCATGAATTTGTGGCCCTGTAAGTCCTCTAGGTAAATGCGCTTAAAGAGCCGCTTTGCTGTTGGATTATTTCCCTGCCAAACTCTGCAGTATCTTCCATCAACTGGTAAGCACATAATGAAAATGTATAGGGAACGTAATTCATGAATTGTTTTAAATATTAAGTTGTTAAATGGTCTTTAGAAAGAGAACTAAAAACGAAGTGTATACATCGCAAAGCACTAAGCATAACTTATTTTGTTGGTATGATTAGTACAAATT